>NC_089982.1:88544192-88546692 GCF_036417845.1 Apteryx mantelli | reverse complement strand
CCCTAACCCTAACCCTAACCCTAACCCTAACCCTAACCCTAACCCTAACCCTAACCCTAACCCTAACCCTAACCCTAACCCTAACCCTAACCCTAACCCTAACCCTAACCCTAACCCTAACCCTAACCCTAACCCTAACCCTAACCCTAACCCTAACCCTAACCCTAACCCTAACCCTAACCCTAACCCTAACCCTAACCCTAACCCTAACCCTAACCCTAACCCTAACCCTAACCCTAACCCTAACCCTAAACCCTAACCCTAACCCTAACCCTAACCCTAACCCTAACCCTAACCCTAACCCTAACCCTAACCCTAACCCTAACCCTAACCCTAACCCTAACCCTAACCCTAACCCTAACCCTAACCCTAACCCTAACCCTAACCCTAACCCTAACCCTAACCTAACCCTAACCCTAACCCTAACCCTAACCCTAACCCTAACCCTAACCCTAACCCTAACCCTAACCCTAACCCTAACCCTAACCCTAACCCTAACCCTAACCCTAACCCTAACCCTAACCCTAACCCTAACCCTAACCCTAACCCTAACCCTAACCCTAACCCTAACCCTAACCCTAACCCTAACCCTAACCCTAACCCTAACCCTAACCCTAACCCTAACCCTAACCCTAACCCTAACCCTAACCCTAACCCTAACCCTAACCCTAACCCTAACCCTAACCCTAACCCTAACCCTAACCCTAACCCTAACCCTAACCCTAACCCTAACCCTAACCCTAACCCTAACCCTAACCCTAACCCTAACCCTAACCCTAACCCTAACCCTAACCCTAACCCTAACCCTAACCCTAACCCTAACCCTAACCCTAACCCTAACCCTAACCCTAACCCTAACCCTAACCCTAACCCTAACCCTAACCCTAACCCTAACCCTAACCCTAACCCTAACCCTAACCCTAACCCTAACCCTAACCCTAACCCTAACCCTAACCCTAACCCTAACCCTAACCCTAACCCTAACCCTAACCCTAACCCTAACCCTAACCCTAACCCTAACCCTAACCCTAACCCTAACCCTAACCCTAACCCTAACCCTAACCCTAACCCTAACCCTAACCCTAACCCTAACCCTAACCCTAACCCTAACCCTAACCCTAACCCTAACCCTAACCCTAACCCTAACCCTAACCCTAACCCTAACCCTAACCCTAACCCTAACCCTAACCCTAACCCTAACCCTAACCCTAACCCTAACCCTAACCCTAACCCTAACCCTAACCCTAACCCTAACCCTAACCCTAACCCTAACCCTAACCCTAACCCTAACCCTAACCCTAACCCTAACCCTAACCCTAACCCTAACCCTAACCCTAACCCTAACCCTAACCCTAACCCTAACCCTAACCCTAACCCTAACCCTAACCCTAACCCTAACCCTAACCCTAACCCTAACCCTAACCCTAACCCTAACCCTAACCCTAACCCTAACCCTAACCCTAACCCTAACCCTAACCCTAACCCTAACCCTAACCCTAACCCTAACCCTAACCCTAACCCTAACCCTAACCCTAACCCTAACCCTAACCCTAACCCTAACCCTAACCCTAACCCTAACCCTAACCCTAACCCTAACCCTAACCCTAACCCTAACCCTAACCCTAACCCTAACCCTAACCCTAACCCTAACCCTAACCCTAACCCTAACCCTAACCCTAACCCTAACCCTAACCCTAACCCTAACCCTAACCCTAACCCTAACCCTAACCCTAACCCTAACCCTAACCCTAACCCTAACCCTAACCCTAACCCTAACCCTAACCCTAACCCTAACCCTAACCCTAACCCTAACCCTAACCCTAACCCTAACCCTAACCCTAACCCTAACCCTAACCCTAACCCTAACCCTAACCCTAACCCTAACCCTAACCCTAACCCTAACCCTAACCCTAACCCTAACCCTAACCCTAACCCTAACCCTAACCCTAACCCTAACCCTAACCCTAACCCTAACCCTAACCCTAACCCTAACCCTAACCCTAACCCTAACCCTAACCCTAACCCTAACCCTAACCCTAACCCTAACCCTAACCCTAACCCTAACCCTAACCCTAACCCTAACCCTAACCCTAACCCTAACCCTAACCCTAACCCTAACCCTAACCCTAACCCTAACCCTAACCCTAACCCTAACCCTAACCCTAACCCTAACCCTAACCCTAACCCTAACCCTAACCCTAACCCTAACCCTAACCCTAACCCTAACCCTAACCCTAACCCTAACCCTAACCCTAACCCTAACCCTAACCCTAACCCTAACCCTAACCCTAACCCTAACCCTAACCCTAACCCTAACCCTAACCCTAACCCTAACCCTAACCCTAACCCTAACCCTAACCCTAACCCTAACCCTAACCCTAACCCTAACCCTAACCCTAACCCTAACCCTAACCCTAACCCTAACCCTAACCCTAACCCTAACCCTAACCCTAACCCTAACCCTAACCCTAACCCTAACCCTAACCCTAACCCTAACCCT